>NC_091394.1:73317614-73350114 GCF_032191515.1 Phaenicophaeus curvirostris
TGGACATTATTTCTAATTTAACAGGTCATTACAGCTTTAGCATAATTGTGGGAATAAAAGCACATAAAATACAAGAACTTCAAAATAAATTTACAGATCGCATTTACGCAACAACTTACTGCATTTGAAAATTACTACAGTGCAAATTATAATAAACAAGAAGGCAGGCCGTAGGAGTGTGCACTATGATAGTAGCTGGATTTGATGTGCAGAACTCCACCACAGTCCTGACCACTGTGGCTATTTATTGCTCCTTCCCAGGTGTGAGTGGTGAAAAACAGCAGTAAAGATCAGGCCCAGCCACCGCAAGCTTCAGCAACAGATGCTTTCTGTTCATGCTGCTGGCTGACAGCTCCAGAGCCCAAATTCTGCCAAAGAAAAGCCAAGCTCACAGCCCGGGCTGTGCTTTATGCGTTTTAGTGACAAGGTGGTAATCAATCATCATACAAGGGCATAAAAGCAGGACTATGGGCTGAGTTAAGACTCTCCACCACCCAGCACCAGCACGGCTCAGCGTGGAGCACTGTCCAGGTTGGGATGATGCACTCCAAATACAGCAAATAAAATAAGAAAAGTAAAACTTGGAAAGAACTCAGAGAAAGGCAGCCAGAATAATCCAAGGTCAGACAAACACAAGCTATGAGAAGAGACTGAACAAATTGCAACTGTTAAACCTATAGAGAGATGATGGCCTCAGAGGGGACAGTAGCACACAGACATTTTGGAAGCTACTGCAGTGAAACAGGCAATGCTCACATCTACATAGATGAACAGAAGAAGTAATGGGATCAAACATCTGCAAGAAAAACTAGAAAGAGATGTTATGAGAAATCTCTATAAGGAGGACAGGTAGAAATTGCCTAGAGGCACTAGAGAACATCTATCACAAGAGCACATATAAAGCAAACATCTTAAAGGAATAATACAGTTAGAAGTGATCATACACTGGGAAAGGGAGAAGAAGATCTCTCAAAGCCTCTACTTGGCCCATGTCCTCTGTCTTTACGTAGTGACCTACTATGCTGCACGTCCATCTTCCGCTTTATAGAGTCCCAGATGCAGCTAAAGCTACTAGAACTAGACTACAGTTTAACTCCGTATTGATTTTCCTGTGAAACAGCAAGGTTATACAAAAGGCCAGATTCTCAGACTATGTAATTCAATTTAACTTCACTACCTTGAAAATGGATTAATTCAATGAAATTGGGTAAATTACACCAGATGGGAATCTCGCTCTGAATCTATGCCACTGATCGTATTTCAACTGAATCTTTCAACTGACAAGGCACATCAGTCTTAGGTCAGAGCATTATCTTAGATCAGACTCTTAATTCTCGTGCACTTAAGCTTCCATCTTCAAACAACAGAACTCAGAAACTTCTGTTTGCCATCATGAAAATCCTTAAAAACAAATGGTCTCAATTTCTGTGGTCTCCAGTACCAGGACACATACTTGTCAATAACATTGCCCATCCCATTGCTTTCATCTTTGAAATACTTAACCACAACTGGGCATTGCTTTCCTCTGACACCTCCAGCTGAGACTCAGTGTAGAGCTGGCTTAAAGAAGAAATAAAATCCCAAATGAACTGTGACATGTCAAAGAGATTATTAACTCTGAAAGGCCTAATACAGTGTCAAACAATGGTCTGTCATGTCTGACAAATTCTGGATTTTCCCTGTTAAACAGGAAAGGAAGCATGGTTGGGTATGAAGAATCCGGATTTTTCCCAGTTCTGCAATTCCCATGGCATTCAAAACTCTATTACTGCTAACCATAAGAAAAGGAACATCCAAAAATCACTGAAACCGCAGTGGCGTAAATGAAGGCTGTATAAGTCACTGAACACAAGCACAAAAAACCAACAAAGTTGTTTATGAAAATTCTATTCAGGACCCATTAGAAAAGGAAACACATCAGTACTCTGGGAATTCCCATGTTGCATCAAAATGCAGGACTCCACACAAAGACATCCAAACCTTTAAGTGATTCTATTAAAGTTACACCTATCAGTGAAGGCTCCAGGCTTGCCTAATCCACCATTTATTGTGTGAAGTACACCTATGTTCATACAAGTCAGCATGAGAGAAACTAAATCCTGGAAGCAGAAGTGAGGAGAAGCATACGGAAGAGACGTGCAGCCAGGCTAGTCAGGCTTAGCCTAGGAGTCTGGGGCAGAGATTGATCCCGGCTGTCTTCAAAATGTCAGGTAAGTCTGAATTCACATATAACACAACCTGCTGCAATATAAACAAGCCCTAATATTACACATCTCTCAAAAGCAGTGATGAACCAGTCATAAACTTGTTCTATCTGAGCAGATGTCAGCATCTGCTTTAAGTAGACAGAACCGAAACATTTGCACTCCTTCCACATCCCCAACCCCCACACTATCCCAAAGTGAGGAAGAACACTGAGTGTCAGAATTTTCAGTGGAATTTTATACCAGAGCAGAAAGACAGATGCTTTGATGATTTCCATCCCCCCTACAATCTGGGCAGCCAACCTTGTTTCTAAGCTGTTCATCCTTACTATTAAAATTGATTTGCACAACAGTACATTGCAGCCTAAGCAAGCACAGCAGTCATTAAAGAGTTTCTGTAGTTAGCCAAGTCAACTACTGATGAATGGGTCCATCCTTTGTCAAGCAACTGTAAGGAACTGGTAAAAAATAATTTGTGGTACAGGAATAGCCATGATGACAAGGTAGGCATACCTCCTGCCTGTCCTCTCGCTTTTCAACAGCAGTGTGCTCTGTTTGCTGGTCTTCAACCGATCCCTCATTATAATAACAGAAAATAACAAACACGTCCTGGTCATTTGCAAGGGCTTATGCTGAGAAAATATGGAAAACTTTAGGAAATAAAAGTGCAGACACTGAAGCAGTGTCACTGCAAATTAAATCACACTGAACAATTCACACATAAGCAAAGAACAGTAGCTCAACAAGGAATCAGGACAGGGTCAGAATTAAAACTGTACTATGTAACATGGTGATCGCAGAACACTGCAGAACATTTCTTAAAACTCACAATACTCCCAAATATCACATCTCCCCTATCATTCTTCTCACTGTTCTAAGTCCCCTTTATTTTGCTCCAGTCAGTTCAACATGACCAGCTTCACTGTTTTCTTGCAGACAGTTTTGCAGGTAGGGATGCTACTTCTGGATTAAAAAAAAGCAAAACAAAACACAACTCCACCTCCCCACTCAGCCCAAACCATAAACAAAAACCCACATAAAAAAATCGAGAACAACAAAAAATAAGAAAAATAATCTACTTCTCTTTGTGAGACCTCTAAAAGGCCTTAGATGAAGAGATTATATACAACCTTAAAAGTACAATAATCACAAAAATCGTGAGTCTTCATACTAGTTATCACTTTGAGCTGTGGGGAAGACTGCAACAGAAATGATGCCACAAAGTTTTCACACCAGAGTAGCTCCAAGAATTCCAGGTTGCATTTTACTAAATAACAAATGAAGAGCTCTAAGGGAGAAACCTTGCCTATAGACAGAGAGTAGAATGATATCTGATACATTAGAAATCTGGTGACAAATTCCCATCTCTTTTCATAGTTTCCACACCAAAAGAACAAATGACAAGCCTGGGATAAATATTCTTCATCAGGAACTACACGGAGCAGCCTATAATGAGCTCTCTTGCAGGATTTGGCATAATGTCCTGTCACGGATAAGAGAAGAAGAGCGATGCTCAGCCTTCCCCTAGACCTCTAAGACTGCAGAAGCTGCTCTTCAGTATTCTCATATTTGGAACTGGAAACATTCTGATTCTAGAAATATTACTCCAGTGCCTTTAATACACAGGAAACTACACTGCTGGAAGCATAGTGCCAAGAGTTGTAATCAGAGAGAAGTAACGGAGACTTGTAACCTAGACAAATGAGGAGGGATGTCACAGAGAAATCAACAGATAATGAACACCAAAGCAAATGTGAAGTTTCATTCCTCAACCCTGATAAACAAAAGGTCTCATCACTGAAGAAACCCTTTTTGAACACTAGCAAACTGCTCTGCCTTCAAAGTTTAAGGAAAAGGTTAGTCCATTTTTACAAGTTATTAAAAAAAAAAAAAACAAACCAAAAAAAACCCCCAAACCACCAAAAACCAGCCTGAGTTAACAGGTAATCGTAGGAAGCATTGGATCGCTGGATATTAGTATAATAAGAAGCGAAAGAGGGACTAATTATAAAAAACTTAATGGACACATCTAACTCTCACTGTCATCTTCCTTCACAATAACCAAGCACATGTAAACATAAATCGAGCAAACTTCAGTTCTGTCTGCAGGTTTACTAACGCATGTTTTTGCCTCACAACAGCCAAACTGATGTGCCACTTATAACCACAGGGGTGAAAGTCGCAGGGCCAGGCCACTAGACTTCATTTTAAATAGCTCCCAAGTATGTAGTTTGGTATGAGTTGAGGAGGCTTGTATCCTCCCTGAGGATGACCAGCCCTGAGAACATTCGTAGTCCCATGAGCCACATTTCATTAGAACACAATTAGAAGAATTATTTGCCTTTTTTTTACAGTCTTGTTTCCAATAACTGAACGACTTCATAAGTAAGTAAACATATCTGTTGTTATATAGCCTATTCCAGACCTATGACTGCTCAGGAGTTAATTACAGCACACAAACTCTCTATGCATTCCTTTAGATACACATTTGCTTATGGAAGAATGGGCTGTGTGTATTGGCAATTTTTCCTCTGTTCTGTCTACACTGTATTAGTTCACTAAACAGATTTGATTAGCTGTTTCCTCCAAAGGCATTTACCTTTGGAATTAAGATTTTAACAATAGGAGTCTCTTGTATGTATACACACACAAAATGACAGCTCTTTAATGATGCTAGGTCAGAAAAATGTCCCTTCTGTGAACACCAGGCAAGAAAAACGTCCTTGAGTAACTCAGATACAAAATGCCAATAAATTGAATTTATGTCTCATTTAGTCTACAATAGAACAGTTAGTACTTAAAGGGTACATATACTTCCCCTAGTCCCTTTCTTCCTAAGAAACTTGCAGATGCTGAAAATCAATTCCTTTTGTCTCCTTGTTATTCATCTGCTACACATTAAGGAGAAACTCTGGGCATTCAGTGATCCCACAATGGTCTTTCATCTTCAGAGAAGCCTGGTATGAATTAAAATCTTACGCTCCTCAAATTATAGATGCATACTACAGCATGCCACTGACTTATCTGCCCATGATTTTCACCAGTTTTCTCAGCATGGTGCAGCTAGTTCATCTGCATCTTTCAACTCAAGTGACTCTTCTACAAGCTCATGAAAAGTTCTTTGAAACCAGCGTACACAACTAGATGTCCCCCTATGACAGGTACCACTACTCTTTTTTCCAACTCCCCGTCATTTAGAATTTATACTAAAAATTAGTTGTACTACAGCCAATATCCTCATACAAGAACAAAAAGTACTTTATGAAGGTAACGTTCTTTCATTTCAGTGGCCTTGAGAGATGAAGATTACAAAACAATAGCTTTTAACTGATGCCAATCCTGTGTCATGTCTGATTTTAAGGGCAGTTTTAACTTAGGACGTTGTTCTTCTGTAACAGAAGTAAAATGTAATTGCTATCTAGATTGCTACAGCACTGGTCAAACACACACTGATCTTTCACTTCCAGCTTCAAGCTAGTCATGTTGCTGCATGTCCCATACCACAGCAATTCAAGGCTTCCACTCTTGTATCTGCAAGTAAATCAAGGCTTAACATACTTATTCTTGTTTTAGTCTTTGTTACTCGTTCAGTCTATTTTCCCTCCTTCCAAATGCTGTTTGCCCACTGCTCAACTCTCAAATATTCCCTGCAGCCAAGGCAACACATCCAAACTAACAGAACACTTGTAAATCTACATTCACATTCTGTCCTACAGGAACCATGATCTCTTACATCTACCTGCAGCACTTTCCCTTGACAAGCTTCTAGCCACCTTGCTCTGCAATCTCTTCAATGAATCATTTCATTGTTTAAATTAGATCTGAGTGTAAAATATTTTCTACCAAGCAATCTTATCTATTCAATACGGTAGTGTGAAGAGCTTTAAAATATAGCTACTAAAAAGCTAAACTAGAACCGAACTGCGTTTTGTATGTAATCCTGAACATCAGCTAAAAGAGGAGACACAGCTCCTCAAGTTCACTAGGTACTTTGGGCTCAGATTATAACATAGGCAAGAAAATTTGGAGATTATCATGTGCCTGAAATAGCTGCCCAAAGCTACTGTGCAACTAGTAGCGGACATTGAACTCCAATGTCATACAAATGGCTTGTGCCACCTAGATTAAAGCTAACCCAGATACACCTATGGCTCCAGCCACAAGTGATGCCTGCACAGCAAAGACCTTACCTCACTTGAATCCTCCTGCTGATTGATAACAGCTAGTGCATCCTCTGCAGCCTGGCGCTTGGCTTCAGCAACAGTGCGCTCCATCTTGGCTCTCTCTGAAGTGATCATGTCATGAGCTTTCCGCTCTGCCTCCGACACTGCCTTCTGCAACTCAGCCATTGCCTGACGCTTTACTTCATTGACAGCTTCCTCTACAAAATAGCAAGAAATCCTCATCAGCAAAGGATACTTGGCACAGGGCTACATAGAACTGATGCATGAAACACAGCAGAGCCTCTGACTCATTTTGAGAAGGATGACGCAGAGGTACCCGATTCCTCAAGACTCTTTAGGACCACCTAGGTGCTTCTTTACTTCCCCATCACCAAAAGCTCTCACAAGTCTCTAACACTTGTGATGATCCTTGCTACTTTTATTCAGGGTCAGCACTTTAAGCACAGACATTTCAGATTTCTGGCTTGTTATTTTTGTAACGTTTTTAAACATTCTACTTGGAAAATTGGTTTTGTGGCACAACAGATTTATGAATATCTTTGGTGAGAATTATTATTTAAGACACAGTATTACAGATTTTTTCAAGAACGTATCTTTAAGCTCTGGAAATTACGACAGGATTTAGAGTAATTAACAATTTCTTCCCCCATATGTTAACAAATAAATACATGATGTTAAGAAACCCCCAAGAGTTTATTTAAAATTTTTAAATCACTGGCCTGATATCTTTTCATGGACATATAATTTTATGAGCCAAAATAAAAATTTGTTTATGAACATTCATTTGACCTCTTGATCTCTCCTTCAAACCCACATTTACGCTGTGAAGACTCAACTTCCTGGCTCCGCTGAGCACTTGAACACACCACAGCCAGCAAAGCTTCAGCACGCAATTAACACTAAGCAGAGGCACACAACTTCATTAAATTCAAACCTTCATGGTTCTGGTAAAATAACTAAATCAGTGTGAGCTGTTTCTTTGGTACATGCTAGTGTCATATCTTTTATTCCGGAAAACACGGATTGTCATATATTAGTTATTTGGCTTTTGATGCAGGAGAAGTGGAAAGATTTTACTAATGAACAGTCTTTTAATTGACAACTAAAACAAGTAATTTCTTTTTTTTTTTTAATTAACTGCTCTAATTAACAAGGAAACCTCCTCCCCCTGAATTAGTGTATCTAATTTTCATCTTTATTCAAAGCAAAATGACAATGATTAATTGAAAATTTAATAAGCAGTAATTATTAACTTGGCAAACCTAGTACCAATTAACACTCTATTAAAACTAATTATGACATGTTTCATTCAAGTGTTTGCACTTAATTGTTTCATCCACTTAAAACCCACCTTAATTAAATGTTCTATTTAATTAAAAACATAGATTTCTAATAAAAATGTTTTACTGTAGATTAAAATCAAAGTATTACAACTGTGTTACTGGTTTGAGTTTTAGTCCGTATATTTAGCCCGTACATTTAGCCCGTGTAGCCTGGGACACAACAACCCTGGGCAGCGCTATAGGCTTAGGGAAGAGTGGCTAGAAAGCTACCTGTCGGAGAAAGACCTGCGGGTGTTGGCTGACAGCAGCTGAATGAGTCAGCAGTGTGCCCAGGTGGCCAAGAAGGCCAATGGCATCCTGGTCTGTATTAGAAACAGCGTGGCCAGCAGGATCGGGGAGGTGATTCTGCCCCTGTGCTCGGCCCTGGTGAGACAGCACCTCGAATACTGTGCTCAGTTTTGAGCCCCTCACTAAAACAAAGACATTTAGGTCCTGGAGCGTGTCTAGAGAAAGGGAACAAAGCTTGGGAAGGGACTGCAGAACAAGTCTTACAAGTTACGGCTGAAGGGACTGGTGTTGTTCTGTCTGGAGAAAAGCGGGCTGAGGGGAGACCTTACCACAGTCTACAGTTACCTGAAAGGAGCTTCTAGCAAGGTGGGTGTTTGTCTCTTCTCTCAAGTGAAAGGTGATAGGGCGAGAGGGAATGGCCTCAAGTTGAATGGGGGAGGAGGAGTGGGGGGGAAAGGGGAAAAATTAGGAAAAAATTCTTTACTGAAATGGTTATCGGGCACTGGCAGAGGCTGCCCAGGGAGGTGGTTGAGTCACCATCCCTGGAGGTATTTAAATGACAGTTAGATGAAGAGCTCATGGATACGGTTTAGTGGTGGACAGGTACCACTTACTCAGTGATATCGAAGGTCTTTTCCAACCAAGCAATTCTATGATTTGTTGGCGTGCACACAGACATAACTCTTACCTACGGATACTAAATCAATAACTGGTTTGAGCTTTTGTCTCATAGCTCTGCACTTGTTATTTTTAAAAAATAAGGACTACATGAAGTCTCAATTTTCAGTTACTAAGCAAATTACAATAAAGACTTAACTTCAAGCCATGTACTAACTAAAACTGAAATAATTACAATGAAAGAGTTCTATTGATCTGTGTTTGTGTGTGTTATGTGTGTACATGCCTGCAAGAGACATTTCAACTCAAGTTTTCTAGGGAGGGGAATTCAGAAATAAAACCTATGCCTTTATTTTTATGAGGCTGAAAATATGCCCTTATATTACCCTACCATAAATGTTGTTTAGGGGAAGGCCTCAGGAGGGGAAAAAAATCATACCCTTCAACCATACAGCCAAGGCTTAATTTACTTTGAATATTCAAGGTGAATTAAAATTCTATCTAAGTGGCAATACAGGACAATAATTTTTGCTTACGATCAAAGCTGCAGCTAGACTAATTGTATATGCAAATCAGGCAATTTATATTTAAATTATGCATTCCTATTCTAGTCCCACAGGCACACACTGATCAGCAAAGGGAATTGGTAGGACATTTGCAAGGTGCTTGAATATTTATTACCAACTGCAAACATTCACTGATTGTGAGAAAAGAAATATACACGGGCAAACATACAGATGCAATTTTATTACCATTTTCATAAAAATGAGGCAGCTTAAATACAGACGTTTTGTGTCTGTGAACTGCAGTTATCAACGCAGTAGATTTCTTAGAGGAAATCTGTATTCTTGCTGATGTTTGCTACGAATAGAAATTATCTCTGTATGGCATGATGCATTTTCATTACATCATATAAATTTAGTTTTACATTGAGGTGTTTGCAATGACTAGAAATGCCACTTTAAAGTATTATATTAAATAGAGGCACAATACACCAACATTTTACAAAGACTTCTAATTTTATAGTTTTTCCATCTTAAATAATCTACTTCTTTTCAGTTCAAATATAGAAATTGAACCTTATACTCTACCTTCTATATTGTATACCTTCTATACCTTCTATACTCTACCTTATATATTGTAAGATCTCTTGCAAAGCTTCTGAAAGTGTGAAGGTGCTAAAAGTGCCTATAAGGTCATATGCCTGACTTACACTTTTTAACTGGTATAAACCATGGATTGGACTTATTTCTGTTATCTTTGATAACAGAATTTGTGTTGTGCTGTACTAAGTGTGAAATCAAATAGTTAAAATATGTTGGGTTTTTTGGTCACAATGTATCACAGAAAGATGTATTTCTCCACCAAAAGGGTTTTCAAGCACTGGAACAGGCTGCCCAGGGAGGCGGTTGAGTCACCATCCCTGGAGGTGTTTAAAAAGCAGGTAGATAAGGTGTTTGGGGACATGATTTAGTAGTAGACAGGTACGGTTGGAGTTGATGACCTCTAAGGTCTTTTCCAATCTAATGATTCTATGATTGTACCGTTATTTCAATACTGGATGAACTCATGAATACACAAATAAACTAAACAAAATTTCCTGGTATTGATTTTCTGCACATCATCTTAAATGTTTCCAGTATGTATAGATATTTTATAGGCATAGAATGCAGGCTACAGATAACAATAAAAACTCTCATATCTGTGCAGGAAAAGTTATGCGTAACAGTGAAGTACATTTTATTTGCCTTGATGGTGCTGAGCTATGAAGACCAGTACTTTCCCTTTTTCTGTTTTTCCAGAGAAGAGAAGAATGATTAGATTCCAGTATCAGAAAACATAAATCTGGAAGTTTTTAAAACCAAAATATCTAAGACGCATGAATCTGCATCCTCCATTTTTCCAGTAATTCTAAGCATTTTTAGCATAAATTCAGCCTATCTTTTTAGGAATGCAATTGATAACTTCCTTCTCTTCGAGTAGTGCTAACTCATGAGTGAAGCTCCAGGGAGTAAACAGCCTGTATGGAATAGGCATCATTCAGCATGATCAGAGATGCTTGGAGATAACTCAGGAAAATAATTCAACTCATCATTCACTGACGTATATAACCCAACATGATGTTTCACCAGCTGGCTCCTGGTCACCTCCCTCATATTGTGGGCATACTCAGTCCACATGATGAATGAGCAAAGGTGGTAGGTAGGGGAGCAGTCTTGTGCTACGACATTTGTATCATCTCGCTCTCAATCTGACCCGGGCAAAGAAGGCATTAGGAGTTGTTCACATGAGCTATCTCAGCTTCATACTCCAAAATGCACAATCCCCATCTCAGGGCTCCCCTAGAGAACGTGCAGGGTCTTTACTGTCTTTTTATGACAAAGAATGGCCATTCCACACCTGCTTGGTAACTCCAGAGCTTAAGTCAAGTAAGTAACTCGAGTAACTGGTAACTCCAGCCCAGAACTGCCAAGAATAGTAGGCTTTGCTGTGTCATGGGAGATAGTTGGAAGGCAGTTTCCTCACTACATAAAAATAATCTAAGAAGCAGCTTACAGTGCACCTGCGATCCCCTTGGTATCTAATAAAGAGAAATAGGTATTCCCAGAGAGCATAAGACATCCAACCTATGACCTGCCTGATCCTGTTCATATGCCTGTCTCTCCCTTGACTACTGAGGGACACCAAAAACTTAGCTTGGACTCTTGACCTACATACCCATAATTCAATGTGAAGAATCAGGACACTGACAACTTACCACTGATATATGAAACTGAATGGGGTTCACATGGTTTTAATTCACAAGGTGCTGTTTACTATGTGCTTGCTCCAACAATCGCAGAAGCACATGCTTAAGTTGGTATAAAAGAACTGTGCTGGAGTCTATCTGTCTCTGGAAGTTTAAAGCGAATCTCTTACTCACAGGACTTTGAGGTTATTTATTAACCACTTTTATGCCATATTCTCCATATTCTTTCAGTTCAATAGATTCAGCATCCCAATCAGACTTTGATTCAGCTGCTTGCACATTCATCTTTACAGACATTTGAGATGCATTTATGCACATTGACCCAGCAGAAATGACTTGTGAGAGCCTTCTTGACTGGCAGTTGCAGCCCAGCCAACAAACTACGGAGTATCTCAAATGGCACTAGCAGCCACCTTACAGAGCTGAATTGCACCTTTACTGCCATGAACTGATTATGAAATTGTGGACACCTCCAGCTTCAGTGCACCCTCTGGAAAATGAAGGCAAATGATTTACAGAAAGTTGTATACTTTCTATCTTTTTACTACTGTTAGTAACAGATACAGGTTTGCGTCCTATAGGAGGCCAGACTTTTTTTATTGTGCAATTCACAGACATGCTCGATTAATGCAGGGAATCTGATTTAAACCCACATAATCATGAAAATAAGAGACTAGAAATGGGACCAAAGGAAAAAATTTGTTTTAAATCAGCTGATAACATTCATAAGATGATGTCACAGCTCCTTTACACTAGCATTTGTGGATATATACAACGTGAATGCACATTCAATTTTATAACTCGGGACAAGAGCTTCAATTAACTGGTGTTACCAGCTTATGAAGAAGCTTTTCTTGTATTGCTAACTTATGAAGAAAGCTTTTTCCTTCTATTGTACTGCACCCAGGAGTCACAAATGACCTGATATGCCAAAAACTACCAAAACCTAGATCTTCCAAGAAGAATAAAGTTCCTGAAATTCAACTGCACAATGCTCCTCTTACTGAGATTTCCTGTAACTGTGTAATTTTATTATTATTCTTAAATTTAAGCTGTTAATATAAATACAGGAAACAGGAAAACAAACTATAAAAATAAAAAACTTCTGGGTACACAAGAGCATTGAGTTATAAAGGCTATGCTTTCCTTGAAGAAAAAGTGGTAGATTATTTTGTTATTTTTTGTGCAAACCACAGCTGTTCCAAAAATATTAATTTACATATTGACAAATGTAGACTTTACATGATAAACCCACATCACACAAAGACATAACTTCTTGTCTGAAGCAAAAATATGCCAGCAAAACATTCTTTACATATATGTTCAGTATTTAGTTTAAAACACACCGAGAAGCAGCAAGCAGTTATAGGAGATTTGATCAGAAAGCACCAAAACTGCTGCATATTTGCCATGTAATCATTAACTCCTGCTCAGACAGCTGCAATAGACTTCATGGTTATACAGGTGTCCAAAGGGGAGGGTGTGGGTGTATGAGTGTCTATGTAGAAGCTCAACAATGTCACTGGAGTTCAAGAGCCACCTCCTGGCCCTTCTGAAAACAAGGAAACTCCGTATTGATGTTGAAAGAGCAAGGATTTAGTTCTAGCACTGCAATAGGATCCTCATCAGGAAGTTCCTGTGTTCAAGCAGTTTTAAAGTGTTGAAGAAAACTCTGTACAACCACAACATCTCTCCATGGTGCTTTTCAAGCTTGGGGAAGCCCGTGCAACCACACAGAGCTGCTGCAGAGATATGATCTTGCTTACTTCTTTATAAGCACAGACTTCACTGGGGGCTGACAGGCATAAGATTTTTGTAAAATTAAGAGTGATTGCATTGCATAACAAAAGATTTTTCTTTAACAGGTATACTTTGGGGTTTTTCCTCTGTTGGGAATTACGACCTTAACTAGGTAAGAAAATTGAAGCTTAAAAAAAATTCCACCAAACTTTTTTTTTTTTAAATTGCTAACAGACTGAACCTTAAACATATCAAGTTTCACACTAGAACCATTATAACCCCAGAAAATAGAGGTCCTTAATGAAGTACTGATATGCCCCTAACTATAGCAGCAGATGACTCTATAATAAATTATTTCATGTCCTGATCAGTTCAGTTTAAGATTATTAAACACAATTTCTTCTTGTTATGAGTAAGACCCTTTTATTTCTCCCCATTTTCATTCCTCATAACAGTGCATTAACAACTGCACACAGCTGCCAGAAGACTAAGCTGGTGTTTTTAAACAGTTCTTACCAGCTTTCTTCCATATCTCCTCTGGCACGTATCCAGACGCAGGCCTGTGAAGGAATTCCCGATGAGATTCTGCAAGAGGAGGGGGTGTGGAGAGAAAAAGAAAGAGCATGGTAAGCAATGCTTGCTTCTTGAACAAGGCTTAGAGAAATACCTTTTTCCTTCTCTCAGACAAAAAAAAAAAAAAAAAATTACAGGAAGTTTTTTCCTAAGCAAAATAAAATGAGTCCCGTGATCATAGCTCCTGAATGTCACACAGACCAGATCAAAGTTTAGGACTCAAATTTCTCATCTTAAGGCAAGCTGAAACTAGTTAAAGCATTTTTATCTTACATCATTTCAAGTCAACTCTATATGACAGTTTCCATGCTTTTAAGGCTGGCTTTGCAAGACCAGCTGAGGAGAGATGTGCCTCATCCTTTGTCATTATGTTTATGAAAAGGAAGAATAAAGAGGGCAACAGTCCACATTTGGCACTTGTGCTCTATGAAAACAGAATGGCTATTGATGAGCAGAGATAAAAGCTAAGATGTCATACTAGTAACCAAATAAGCTGCCCACAGAAAGAGGTGTTTCTCTATGTTGAGAGCTACACTTTCACACTGGTAACTGCAGCTGCACAAGTTTGAAAAACAGAACCTTTAACTTTAGGTTAAGCCCCTAAACACATATGCTGCCAAACAACTTGCTGGAGCTGAAGCTCATAATTCACCCATATATTTCAATCACATTTTGACAGCTCTTTCCCCTCTTCCTCTTTTTTAAAGGGTTTAACCTCTGAGCCTGCACCTAAGAGCTCTGAGATCAGCAAGATTCCTTCCACACAGACTTCAAAGGCTGAGGATCAGACAATACAAAAAGAAAATTCACTTTGTCCTGAAATTTAGCATACAGATTCTCTGCAGATGAAAAGCTGCTCTTTTCAAATCCAATTTTAAAACTGATTATCTATTTTTCAAAGAAATAGAAATTTAAAAAAAAAACAAACCAAAAGAAAGAAAAACATAAAGGTAAGTTAATTGCCATGACTACTATTGCCTGTATGACAGAATTCAATCATCAAAATAAAATATCTTAATTTATTACATTAAAGATAAAGGTTTGCATCTTTTTAGAAATGTCGCTAGAAATTGAAGTGTTTGACATCTGAGTTTGGAACATAAGAGAAGTACACATGCCACTCTTTGAATGCTAAATTTACTAACTACATTAATTTTTTGTATCTTAAAGTTATTATTCACTAACTTGATCATACAGTAATATTTTTAAGGAAAACATTGATTCCTTAGGTTTTGCAAACAATTTTTACACCACCATACATACACGTGCAGTGCTGTTTATATACAGTAGACTACAGAAACTTAAATGTATTTGAAGAATTATATGTAGTATCGCAGACAGCTAGCAAAGATGAAAGTAACTGCTGCTGTTTATAGCTATGCAAAGAGTAGGGAATCCCAATCCCTGAGCACTGTTCCACAGATGCAGCTTCTAGCACATGAATCTGCAGACACCAACGGGGTGGACTGAATCTTCCCATCCGACAGGCAGCTGCGTGGATTTCCCTAGCTCTTTTGTTTGTTGCTAAAGTACAGGATGAAAATAAACTGGATTTTTGTAGGCAGAATTTCACACCTCTCGAGCAGAAAATGATGGATGTGTGTATGTAAATGTGTGTGCAAGATTCTGCAAAACATTAGCTATTTTCATGGGTTTAATCAGCATGACAGAGGACTGCAGACCTAATGCAAAAATTCTCAGCATCACTTAGCTCGTGTGATGCTGAAGACAACAAATATTGTGCACACATCTAAGATCCCTCAGAGGATTTTAGACTTATAGGAACAGTGCCAGTTCAAGTCAGGGACAAGGGTGGCAGCAGGAAACATTGCTTGAAAGCTCAGGAAAACTAGAAGTGAAAAACAAACTCTCCTATTGGTCTTCCTACAATATCTGCAGAGAAAGACACAACCAAACTCCAAATGTGGCAAAAGAAGGGAGTTGTTGCGTTCATGTCCTGTATTTTGTGTTGTTTTCCTGTCTGCTAGTTAAGGTATGATCCACTGCAAGGGGATCATAACCTTGATTTAAGCTCTTCATCATTTTAGTATTAAAAATAAAGAAATATGGAGCTGATTTTTTGTACATATGATTTTCCAAAAATGGAATTCAATGACATAAATGACCAGATTGCCAGCTAACTGTTAAAATTTCCAAAACATAAACATCAATCAAGCTCTTATTCCAACCACAAATTATTTACATGAGGAATGAGATCCCCTGCAAGAAGAATTAAATCAAGAGCTTGTGAGAGACTTTCCCATACTTTGGAATGGTGCACAAAAAAAGACAAGAAGCACTTATGAAGATAATAAATAACACATTTTCCAGGCATCAAAAATATTATTAACATGGCTGTTGTTTAGTGAGTGGTGATGAGTCCATGGAAACAATCTTCTCTGGGGGGATAAACTAGAGGATATGACCAGGGGATTAAGTCTAATGTTACTAATACTTTTAAGGTAAGGTGTCCTTCAGATTAAGAATTACAGAACTTGCTCAGTAAAACTGTAACACAAAAGCTTTTAACTCGGACATCTAGTAAACTAAAATCAAAAGTAATACAACTGAGTGAAGTCCCTAAAATACTACATGCAAAACCAACTGCAAAAAGAATGGGGAAGAATGCACTATATTAACTAACTGACTGCAGCACTTGGAAGCCAAAGAAAGTTCTGCCTGGAGGGAAAGGCATTAAAATCAGATAAAACTGGGAATAACCTGAAGCAGTAAGTCAGCTCATCCAGAAAAGGATAACAGAAGATGCTTTACGTGTCAGGTATAAGACAAAGGCTTATTAATGGTGGAAGTGCAACGATGTTATTATGCAGAACAACGGGATGTATACCACTGAATTTACCTGAAATTCACAGCAAAGCATGGTTTGAGAGCATTTGTTGATTATCAACCTGGTTGCTACTGAACCAGATGAAAAAGTCCAATAAGAAAAATAAAGAGACCACCTGCAGAAGACTAAATAGAGCTCATCTGCCAAGAGCTTAAATGAAGTAAAAATAAAATAGATTTTGAAATTGAAAATGTTTGGGGAATTTTCTGTTTTAATGTGAAGTAAACTTTTCAGAAAAAAAGTTGTTGGATTTGCACATAGGAATACACATAAGGAAAAGAGACAAAAATTAGTCTCAGTTTCAGCCTCACATTCTATTGAACAGCAGCGAAAACCACAGTGTATTATTTTGTAATATATATATATATATATAAACCCCTACTTTTGGTCTATCCTGGATTTATTTATTTATTTAATATGAAACATCCCCCCCAATTGTCACAATATGGTGCTGGGTTCCATATGGGCCCTGTTGTATTTATTTCAAGAACACATTCAACCATAGGAATTATGTTAATACACCAACCAGATTTCTGGAGCTTAATGAGCAGAACTACCTTGTGGAAATATTTTTGGTGGCTTTAAGATAAAGAGAGTAGATGCTGACAGTAATCAGAGAGAGATGTGGAGAGTTTTAAAAGCAGAAATAAATATGGGTGCAGGAAGTGAAACAGAGACAAAAAGCTAGGACCAAATAAAGGATATGAACTCCCACATGAAAATAAGGACCAAACTCAAGAAAACAGAATGGAAAGACTTAAAAGATATGTTCAAAGCTGTCAAAATGCCTGATCCATATTTGGAAAGAAGGAACAGGAGATAGGTTGAATATACAAAAGCATGGAGGTTTTTATCACTGGACAATGACAACCAAGCCTGTAATAACAAAACATTAAGAAACTGAGGTGAATAGCTGATCTTTTGAGGATCTTTTAGAATATATTGCGTTTATAAAAATACTGGCAGTGACCACAATACCCTATATGCCATAGTGAACACTAGTGCTCAAAAATAATGAAAGGTGCAGATAATGAGCCCTGAACTATAGATGATTTTATACAAAAAATACATAAGCTTTTACATATATTTATATGCTTTTCATATTTCATATGAAAGTTTTGCTTCATTCTACTTTATAATAAATGTAGCAACGTTGGTGGGGGACAGGCAACAAACAAAAACTTTTCAGAGCAAAAGTATAAGATATTCACTGCCTTGTTTCTAAGAGTCAATCTTAATAGCGTGCCACTCCAATTAATGAAATACATACATAAAACTCTGAAGAAGTGCAATACTGAATGAGACTACCTTGCTAACCCTGTTGGGAGGAAAGTTTCAAGTAATTTACGAACATCTTTGCCCTTTAATATATTTTAGTGGCTATTACAACACTTCTTGAACACATGTGAAGTTGTGTTTAAAATATAGTTGTGTTCTCATTTAAAAGTAATAAGAAAAGGATAACCACATACTGACTGTATTACTGAATCACCCTCCACCAAGAACAAACTTCCATTAACTATCAGCAGGATATTTTCTATCTTATATGCCATCTATGAGATTTTTTGCAAAGCACAACAGTAACAAGGCTGGTATAAGGAATGGATAAAAGTGACCCAAGTCTCACAGAGGTCAGAAATGAATACTGAGAATACAAATGCACAATGTCTCTGCAGCTGTAGCTCATCTAACAGCTTGCAATTCAGTTCACCACAACCCAGCTCAAAACTTCCGTGCAACAAGGGGATTAGACCAATACTTAATATCATCAGTAACCAGAATTACAGAGGCTTTACATTCTAGAATTACAAGTTAAAAACGCTACTGTGGTATTCACAGCATTCCTTTTAGCTCATGTTGAGCATAACATGCATATCACAGCAATGCTGATTATCTGAAAATGGCAAAGGAAAGATTTTATAATTGCAGCAGGAACACACATATATTGACAGGAATGTCCTGGCTAACACTGAAAGTACAAAGGCTAACAAACTTTGATAAAATAGCTAGCTCTGAAAGGGTTATCAGTTAAAAAAATGTTTGAAGAAATGGCTACCGTATGTGGTTTTTACAAATTCATATACTTCTGAGAATCCTGGCTTTTTGGGGCAAGTCCTGCAGGTATTGGCACTCTTCAGTTGGAGATTTCAAACTCTGTTTAGTAAGATTTCTACTCTGATAAATTCAACAGACACAAAATATCAACATCACTGCAGACTATCTGATGTGTGCCTACACCACTTATCTAGAGCCACAGCTGCACTCAATAAGGTTATAGATCTTGTTTATAACCCACGTTACAGAACCCTCATCTTTAATTTATCTGACTGCGTGTATTTCAGTATACATTGTCTGATAAGTGTAATTATTCACTATTAGGATGAAAGTTGCAACCCTGCTGCAGTATGTAGTACTGAAATTCTTCAGCAGAAATGGAGGAGTCAGATGATGTATTATTCACTTCATGGACCATCACAGTTCACCAAGAGAATATATATAAAGTCTGAGTCATTTTTAGACTTTCATAAACATGTATTATTCAGATTGAAAAGAATGGACCCATCTTACCCTTCAACACAGTCTCAGATAATAATGAGAGTTTGTAAGCTGCTGTGGCTGGCTAATGTGTTTATTGGATTACACTGCATTAAAACAAATGATCAAAGATTTCATTTGATTTCTTAATGAAAAATATCAATCAAAAAATATTGATAAGATACTGTGAACTGTCAAAAGGGATGTCAAATTAAATGAAGCACAAAAATCTTCGGCTGAAAAAAGTCTGCTTGTTCAAAATGGCAACCAGAATTTTCTTCCATTTCTTTTAGACTACTTATGATAAATTTCAGCTCAGAGTTTTTCAGCACTAGCTATCTATGAAGACTATCACATAATTTTTATAGTGAGAACTGATTACTTGATAATATTTAACTGTAAAGAAAAAGAAACAAAGACACAGACAGTGCAGCCATATGGCCCCCTTTTTTTCCCTCTTGCCAGTGGAGATGACAAGATGGATTTAAACGGTGGATTATCTCATTAAAAAAAAAAGTACAAAGAGGAATCACTGACGTTTAGCATCCCTGCAGCAAAAAAAAACAGTATTTACATGTTGTGGCACTTTAATTAGAACATTTGAGGAATTTTTCAACCTCTTCCTCCTCACTCTAAAATAAAAAGCCTCTAAGCAGAACAGCACCTCAAGATTCACAGACACTGCTTCACTTTTATTACACCTCTGAATGAGTTTTCATTTTGTTAACTAGATTACTACCAGATCTAAGGAAATACAAGGATTACCTTTCCATAGACTCTGAAGCAAGTATTTTGTCAAGATGTAAAGGTATTCCTTATCAATACTTATGACTGAAATGGATGCTACATCACTGAAGCATGCAAGTTTTATGTCCACGAGTCTAGGCATGTAGTTTTTGTAGCCAAATAACCAAAACGGACGTGCTAAAACTGAAATGGACACACTCCAACCAGTTCAGTTGTACCCATAGTACTGTAGAGCTGACTGGCATGTCCAATGCCAAGGGCAGTGCTAGTCTTCTATAGCACACGGACTTTGCTGTTTCCAAAAACTCATCTTGACAAATACACCAATAAAATGATAATATAGGAACCAAATTATATGTTTGATCTTCACTTTATCTTTTCCTGCTTTTGTTCTGGTTATGATTATTCTCTTTGGATTGCACTATTATCTATAAAGTTTTGGTGAGTGGCTTAAGTTCCACTTTCTTTGGAGAAAGTATAAAAACTCAGTTTCCATTCTTTTTTTTATTTTTTTACCTACTAACTACACTTACAAGCACCATGGCCTCGTTTATTTGCATCACAAATTTACAACAGAAGGGTGCCACTGCTTTTGTCTAGGGGCTTCCTCTCAAGAGTTCTTCCCGAAGCTGCATCTGTGATCGACATTTCAGACACTGTATTTATTAGTCTTTCTTTACATTACATTTAACATTATTCATACAAGCCATTACCTGAATGCTTCTTTCTGAGAAGGGCTCCTCTAGAGACTAGACTTATGAATGAAGTTGGGAACTGCATTTCCATAACCCTTCCTTTCACTGACTGAATCTAATTTATAGAGCTATTGGCTCAGACCATTTGACACACAGACACAAAATAAGGTTTGTTTGTTATCAAGAGGCACTAAATAGTCCAGTAAGAACTCTAGAGATTTACCAAGAAGATGGAGAAGGCAGTAGATTTGTTTTACTAATTGCAATTGAATAATTTCTAGAATTAATAAGTTATTCTTAAAGGCAAAAGAAAAACACAGCTCTAAATAAAATATGGTTGCAAAATAACACTAACAAGCAATTCTACTAGTGACCACAGTTTATGATTTTGAGTAGATGGCATTCAATACATGCAATTTATTTTTTTTTTAAAGATAAATATTATACAAGCAATTACAGTTTGCTGAGTTTGAAGAGAACTTCAAAAGAGCGGAGAACAATAAAAAGGCATCACCAAGACGTGTTTCTTTAGCACACTTGCCATAAAAGTGAGGAGATGAGGTAGAAGCAGGCCAACATATTAATAAATTACAAAAGTCCACAAAATAAAAGCTTGCTTTTATACAGCAGAGTCATCCTGGAGTAGTTGTGTGAGGTGTTGTGTGACTGTAACTGTGAAGATTTGCAGGGGGTGAAAGTCCAACTGCTTGCTCTGCTCCTCCTAAATGGGCTTTGCAGCTTGAGCCGAGCTGCGAGTGGCTCCAGGTAACTACACAATGAGCAGTACCCAAAACAGCTCAGATGTGCCTGGGTGAGCAGCAGCGGTGGACACAGACCTAGGATGGTCACATGTGCACCCCAGATGCTGCTTCTTTCTTACACGGAAACCAGGTACAGCTAAGAAGTGCCCCCCTCTTTATATTTGCCTTCATAGAATCATAGAATAGTTTGGGTTGGAAGGGTCATTAAAGATCATCTAGTTTCAACCCCCCTGCCATGGGCAGGGACATCCCACTAGATCAGGCTGCCCAAGGCCCCATCCAGCCTGGCCTTGAACGCTTCCAGGAATGGGGAATCCACAACTTCCCTTGGCAACCTGTTCCAGTGTCTCACCACTCACGGTGAAGAAATTCTTCCTAATGTCTAGTCTAAATCTGCCCCTCTCCAGTTTATACACTTAGAAAGATGAATTTCAAGTTAAATCATTTGATTCAAGAAGGTGAAAGCCCTTTGTTTCACAGAAACACTTATGGATTTCCTTAATCAAGCAGGCAAGGGAGGGAGACAGAAGGGACAGAGAGTCAATGCTTTGCCATCCCCACCTGACAGTCTATCCTCCCATCCCACCTCTCTGAGACACTGCTGAATGGAAAGCAAATTACCAAGCATTACCCAAACCCTCAAGCAATTCCGCACGTAAACATGACTATTAGGACATAAGAGTTACAGTTAATACAGTAGTTAGTAGAGAGGAATATTTGTTATCATGAAGGAAGAATCAGAAGAACGAATAAAAACATCTAGGACTTAGCTAAGCTGAATGAAGACCAGTAAACAATTTTTAATGAGGATACTGTACCTAAAGTAACTGGATCTGGATTCACTGGACTCTGCTGTCTGGAATGACTACTGCTGCTGTTACCGCCTTTTTTTAAATCTTCTGCATCACTATACCGCCGTATCCAGTAATTAAGCTCCTCACGGTCTGCTTCTTGACATCGCCGTAGTACAGTGAGAGATCGCCTAGTTTTTTCCACCATGTCCATTATACAGTTTAACAGCTATTCACAGCAGTGGATGGAGCAGAGAAACAAAAATAGAACATTTTATTCACAAACTGACACAAAAAATAAAGAAAACATTAATGTGCTGAGTGCATAACTCCTAATAATGAAGAGGTTTCTCCCAGTTATCTCAAATACAGATGAAAAATTCTTGTCTTCTTCTAAGAATGACAATCCCTTTCTATTTAGTTGGTGATCCTAAACTATACAGATATGGATTTCTGGCAGAAAGGGTGAAGACAAGGAGGAAAAGACTGAACAGACTGTAGCCTCACCACTAGTATCACATGGTACCACAGAGGCCAGGAGATCTGGTCCACAACCGATGCCTACAAATGCTGTAATAGCTAATAAATTCAAAGAACAAATCCAATGTGTCCCACATCCAGGGTTTAGAGAGTAGAGCCCGTTCCCCATTTGGCAGCCTGTAATAATTAGGATACTGCAGTAGGCACTTAACAGCAGGGCCTGATATGAGCTACCTAATGGGGAACATCAAGACTTCTCTTTTATTCGCCAACATTTTCAAAACTTGTCCTGGGATTTAGATTTGTTTTAAAAGAAAAATTTTAAACATCTATCTTAGAAGGGCTCCTTTCAGCTAATTATACATGAGTACATTTAGCCCTTACATGGTCAAGGTGTTTCCACTCTTCTGCCCATTCTCTGTCTGTTAGCCTGTGATCAATCATTTCTTCTTGACGTGTGCCATGCAACCCTGCCAAAAAGGAGCAAATCATGTTTACAGTTGGGAGTCCTCTAGGAGGAAATAAAAAAAAACCAAACATAAAAAGAGTCTATGAGACAAAAATATCATACATTTCCTGAACTAGTATCAAGAATGCCACCACAAAAATCGAATGATGCTTAAAAACTGCCTTAAATTCTCCTCAGCACTTTTCAGCAAACAAGTTGCTACTGTTTTTACTCAATTTAATGTCTTCAGTTCTGCAGGTTCTGAAGGCTGCAAGATGATTTCTCAAAAATGGTCATAACCCTTTCTAACTATATACAATTATTATTAGATATAATAATATTTAATATGCAATTTTTCATTTGCACTACTTGAAGAAGTCAGTAAGACAATTAATTGGTAATTTAGTACATCAAATACTAGCAGTACTTCACGAAATCCGAAAAATATTAGTATAAACTGAATGTTATTTCACTAAATGCAGTAATTACTATCATGTCAACAGAGTGTCATTAAGGATTCATCCTTTCACAGATGTTTAAACAACATGTGGTTAAAATGTAGCACATATACCAGAGCAGCTGACAACATAACACAACCAAGCCAGTATTTATTATCAACACTGCAGAGGAACCAACACTTGCTCTTTGTTTAGCCTCCTCTATACAGATGCTGAATATTTGTAAATGTAACAGTTTTATTGAAGATTTGTTTAAAAAAAGGAAGAGCAGTAAGTGCAGATTTGAAGCAAGCCAGGCAAATCTAAGAGACATCCCATTAAACCAAAACGTGCTGTGTGGGGTGTGGTTGGTGTTTCTGCTGTTCGTATCCACTGCAGACATCCCCATGTCACAGTGAACTCTTGAGATGCCACACTTCTCCGAAGTCTTTCCTCTGGTCTAAGCTGAAATCAAGCTATATCAATATTGTTATTGTCACAAATGTGGCATTAAAAGAAGAATAAAAGTCTCTACCTATACTTGCCTGCCCGGCAGCTAAGCGCCTGTGCCATCTACACAGCTGTGAAAGCACAGGTTCCACCTTCTTCTGACTCCATTCCTCTATAGCGCAGCAAAGACACAATTCATTCTACTTTTACAAATATAAATCTGAAATAAGACCATTAGAAGCAGCTAGACGGACAAATGCCTATAAAGGCTACATCTGAATGGCAGGTAGATTTAATCAGCAAACTCCCCCTATTCAAAATACAGAATATAATCACAGAAACCTAGAAGAAACGATGCAGAAAATCAACAACCCTTACCCATAGGTCTGTTTCTGTCCCTGAGGTCCCTGTGGTTGGGGTGTCGGTATGAGTCCCTGTAGTGGTGGGCAATGGCCATATCATCCAAACGATAATGCTGAGGTGGAGGTGGGGTGGGATGAGGCAGACCATTAGGCTGATAAGATAAGCCATTATTTGGACTGTACCGCTGGCCTGGGCTAATAGTGCAGGGCCGCTTGCTTGGATGCTCTGAGTGCAAAGGCTCTCTGTCAAAGCCATTTTCTTTGGTTCTGAAAAACAAAGCAAAGGAACTTAAATTTACTTGGCTAGCAGAGCTGCTCAGGAACATGCGCTCCTAACTACATGTGCAGCTTCCAGAACTAAAGCTCAGTCTCTCACTTTGTTGTTAATTTGTGGCATTGTAGAATATTTTCATGGCATTGCTTACTCAAAATATACAAAGGACGCATTTACTTTGTCTAATTATCCCTGTAACTTGAGAAATACTAGCAAGGTGAGCCTTCCAATGGAGTAGCTTAAAGAGTTGCACTGGAAAAGAAGGAGCATTCACTGAAATCACTGTCTGATAGATGAACAGACATGTAAATGCAAAGCTGAAACAACAAACTGATATATGAAGCTAGAGGCTGAGAAATGCCTACTTTCAGTACTGTAGGTTTTTTTCAAGAGGACACCACATAGTCTCAAGATAGGAAGTGTCAGTATACTGCAGGTCAGCTGTACACAAAGCCAGGATAAGCTCCCATCAAGATCAGTGTCATACTAAGACTTTGGGCAAGAATGACTCTAGATGATGAGAAATGCGTCCTTCAGAGATTTCTATACCATCTGGGCTTTTTCGGTCAAAGGTGCTGTGCCTGTCATTAATTTTGTAGGAAGATGTGATTAGACTCAAGCCCTCAGTAACATTCAAGACTTCCCACTCCATTACCCTTAGACAGGATTTGTATGCTCAGGCAACTTTCAACAGTTATCGGGGAGTAGGGCACTTTTTTTATGTTAGAGATACTCATTAATTCAATTCCTAATCAACTATTTCCAAAGAATCCCTATTTGGCGCCTCTGCCTGAGAATCTAGAATTCACATTAAGCTTATTTTTCATTAAAATAAGAAAATGAAAGTCTATAGTGACTTCAGTGGGTTCACAACCCCTTTTAGAGAAGCTTCATTCCACCGAAGTATGGTGTTTATAACCACTGAAACAAACAATATCTATAAAATATTAGCTTTTAACATAAAGGTTATTAGATACAAATACCACATCTATGGAGGTTGCAACCCTCCCTCCAAGAACTTTTATGAAACAGCTGATATATTCCAGCCTTTTTTAAGGAGAACTTTCTCATCCACGATTTACAGATGGCATCTCTGTCACTGTGACAAGAAGTTAAATGTGACTTAATTTTCTTGTTTGCCTGCTGTTGAAACCAATTGACCTTCAACAAACCCTTCCCCACAAACCGAACAACTTTGAGGGACTGCCTGTGGAGAAAGACTTGAGGTATTAATTGTTGCCCCTCAGTAGGTTCTCCTTTAGTGCCAATGAGAGGAAGAGGAGAAGAAACCAAATCTTTCCCAATATCCATTGGGACAGAGGATCAAAGTTAGAATTTGCAATTACCAGCAGGAAATTAAAAGATGAGTTGCACTGTTTTCAGAAGTGAAATCACTCACTATAATCATTAATGCCAGATAAGGTATAATTATATACACACACACACACACACACACCCCTGCAACTTAACTTGGCAAAGGGGGAAGAATCTTTCACCAATACAGCAGGACAACTGTTCTAATTTTGGGCTGAGATATAAAAGACATACCTTGTTAAAGTGGAGTATATACTTTGTTCCAAAGCAAACACAGACTAACTGTGAGAATTCCTAATCAAGAAAACCTGAGGACCATCATGTATTTTTAGTGAGTTTTGGCACAACAGAACTGCTTGCAATAACTCTCAATGGGTAATGAAGTCTTGGAGAGCAAGTTTTCTGTTTAGCTGTTGGCGTGCATTTTCTTTGCACATATCTGCTCAACTTCGATGTCTAGGCTATTCAATTGTAAAATTACTGTGCAAGCAAAAAATGGAACTTTCCTGTACATGCATGGTAAGCTATTCATAGGCCAAAGTTGTTTAGTGTTACAGCTTGAATGATCTCTAACTCAGATGGGGAAAACCCCATAAACTATAAACAATTAACATTGACTTTTTTTTGATCACTTAGTGTAGGAAAAACAAACCAGAAAACTGTGACAAGTAGGAATCCATTTTTTTTCCTGCACTATGATTAGATGCTAAAATCATATATTTTCATACAAATGTATATATTTGCACCTTACTGTACAGGTACTTCCATGGTTTTTAATAAATACTTTGTACTTCATTACCTTACTGGAATACACTGCATCGGCTTGGACAACACACCTGCATATCCATTTTCCTCTAGAACCCTGAGTTTAATTAACATAGAAATCAACATTACCATTGAAAACACATTCACTGAAATTAAATTCCCATTTTTGCTGTTATGCTGGGTAATGGTTCTTGGGTCTTTTCTGGGTGTTAAAACCTTAATTCTAAAATTTGTTGCTTCATTTTCTGCACTGACCAAATAAAAAACTTAGCAGAATACCAGAATGAAACTGTACATAAACTCATCCGGTGTTTGTGATCATACAAAGTATATAAAAAGATAACAACTGCCAAAGTCTCATCAGAACAAGTATCACTGGCAAATTTATCATATATGTATATACTGAACATACAGACAAAAGACAAAGTGTCGTAATTCAGATGCGCAGAACTCAACCTACTATTCTGCTTCTGATCTCAGTCCTATCCATTCTTCCAGGTCTCACCATCTTGGAACAGCAGCATTTGCCCAGGTGCCAGAGACAATACTCCTGTTTCACAGTAATTGGCAGATCCATGAGAGTATTAAGTTCCCAATCCAAAACTGCCACAATTTTCATCTGATTTCACCTTAT
The DNA here is from genome assembly GCF_032191515.1 of Phaenicophaeus curvirostris. NCBI lineage: Eukaryota > Metazoa > Chordata > Aves > Cuculiformes > Cuculidae > Phaenicophaeus > Phaenicophaeus curvirostris. The sequence continues at coordinate 73,344,795 of NC_091394.1, forward strand.
TTTTATCTGATCCATCTCATTTTGTGCTAAAAAGGAAATAACATTGAATGTGTAGGAAGCCTAACTTGATGATTTTTCTGGTTTTTCTCTTTCTTGCTCCTGTTGGTCACATTTTCCTCAAACGTATATAAATCTACATTGTCTTTTAGAAAACTGGCAATATGAAATAGATAGGGTCTTTCTGCTACAAACATGCATGGGTCATTTTATTTGGAGCCACATTTACTCAGAGTAAGGACAGCAGAAGAGATACTAGTCATTAATCTGTACCCACTTAACACACTTTTATGTCGGTTTTAAGTTACCTTTCCAGTTATAATGGATAATTTCCTGGGAAGGACATTAGATCATTCAAAACTGCCTTGGCTACAAAATTTTCACCTGATCAAGAGCATTACAGCAATTTCAAAGAACACTGAAGTCAGCTTGCAAGAAGGAAGCAAAGCTGTTCATCTGCTATTTGTGCAATATTTAAATTGGACTTCTGCCAATAAAATGTTAATGACCAAAGATGTGACAATGCTTTGTTGGATACAATGCCTATTTTGTTTTTCATACTGTGATACAGAATTCCTCATAATTATGCATGGCTTACAAGGGGCATAGCTATATGAGCTGTGAGCATCCTTCACTTTGAGATATGGAGAAACATCTTAAAATAAAAAGTTTTGCCTAATAGAATTATCCAAATTGGTCCCTGTTTCCAGTTACCTTCAACACAAATTCACCACCAGGGGAATCAAGGGCACAGCAAATACAGCAGCACTTCCTAAAGTCACAGAAAAATCATGGCCACTTTTGTTTTATAGAGATATCCAAACAGATTTTTTTTGCTTAAGAATTTTGCCCAATTTTTTGCCCAAACTTTGTAGGCAGCCATTATAAATATGGTCACTATATGAAATGTTCCCTGTGCCATACAGCCCTTCCCAGCAAGCTCCAAGAATGACTGATCAGCAAAAAGTCTTTTGTACTTAACGTATTTTAAAACATGTCATTTATAACTAAGCATTCATTCACCAAAATAAAAATGTGCATTAGTCCAAGTTCCTTTGCTTTACTACAGTAGAATGTAAACTCCAAAAGTTGTAAACAAAATATAGTGAACACTTTGCTCCTCACACGTCATGAACAAATTACCAAAATGTGTTGTCTCCTCAGGTGTCAGTTTTTCTGTCTTGCAGTGACTGATGGTTCCCAGTGTTCTTACAGAAACAGATTGATCTTTTTAATGAGCTAGTTTAATAGACTCCAAAATCTCACCGTGGCTGCTCATCCATGTCAGACCATATGCACCAAGGAAAGATTCAGTAAAACACAAAGCTCTGCTGTCAGATTGCTCTGTAAAACCTCACATACAGTAGATTTGGATATGCGGATAAATAACCAGAACTGGAAAATGCATGTGCAAAAATGGTAGAAAAAAATTATATACGTGGATTTTCTTTAACAAAAAATTGCAAAATTGATGCAGCTATGTGCAACACACATGTTCCACTTCCTTTACCTATTCCCTTACTGTATTTTACCTCTACTGGAATTGAGGGCATGCAATTACTTGTGCCCAAAACAAAAACATAAATATGGATAAACACGTGTGTGTGTATGTAATTCTAATATATACCTGTATGTATCACATATACGCCCACATATGCACTGATCTATATATGACACATGTATTAAATACACGTTATATACAGTGGAAAATACATATATCTCTCCCATCTCCCTTGGAAAGGGATATTTACGTTAGTGAGTGACATATCTCCTAGCATCATTATTCTTACTGCATTTAGTTCCCCTGGATATATGTTGCCTTTTAGTATTTTTTTTAATATATTGTATCAACAGAGTCACAACAAACCCTCTGCCCAAAGGATGCTTTGTTATCTTCCAATATATTTTTGTTAGTATATTTGAAAACTGCTTAGAAAACTAACCAAAAGGTGCATTTATTTCCAGATGTTTCCTCTTGCTCCTCTGTAGACAATTAAAATAATGGATAATGTAACCACTATAAAGCCAGACAAGTATTTGGTTTCCATGCTTACTTGCTCTAAGCATCCTCTGCTGGGGACAGTTTTCTATGGGTAATTTACTTACACAGAATCATAGAACCATAAAATAGTTTGGGTTGGAAGGGACCTTAAAGACCACCCAGTCCCAACCCCCCTGCAATGTGCAGGGACACCTCCCACCAGCTCAGGCTGCCCAAGTCCCCATCCAACCTGGCCTTGAACACCTCCAGGGATGGGGCAGCCACAGCTTCCCTGGGAAACCTGTTCCAGTGTCTCACCACCCTCACAGTGAAGAAATTCCTCCTTATGTCTAGTCTAAATCTGCCCTTCTCCAGTTTATGCCCATTGCCCTTAGTCCTATCGCTACAAGCCTTTGTAAACAGTCCCTCCCCAGCTTTCTTGCAGCCCCTTCATGTACTGGAAAGGTTGCTATAAGGTCTCCTCTGAGCCTTCTCTTCTCCAGGCTGAACCATCCCAACTCGCTCAGCCTGTCAAATTATCCAAATTAAAAGTAAGTAAACTCATATTCAGTAAATTTAAGAATTTTTCCAACAGGATCTTGTTCTTCTTACTAAATCTGTAGTACAAATGTTCTTGAGTGCAGAAGAAAACTCATTGAACTTGATTCAGCCAAAACTACCGTGTGAGTTTATTTTTTTGTGTAGCGTTTTTAACAGAGAAATAGGCGTGACTAAACCAGTGACAGGTTTATTCGATAATGCAAAAACCAACTTACTTTTAAGCTCAGGGCACCATTCCAAGGGGTGAGCTGGGCAGCCTTTCTAGGTCTTTCATGACACCAAAGAACCTCAAGGTCAAAAGAATGGATGTTTCTTTCTGAAACGTCACTTCCCCAGAACTGAGGAGCCTAATTTCAAGCGGCAATTGATAGGAGCTACCAGTTGATAGCTTAGGCACCTTGGAGCACACAGGGCAGTGGGACAGACCCTGGGCCCTGGGAATTCAAACACAAGGTCTTGCCCACATCATTAGAAGCTATACTGTCTATCCCTCACCCCAAAAGCTGCATGGAGAGGAACTGAAGACTCCCAGAGCTGGACAGAGCCTAAGAGAGACTTCAGTTGTGGAGGAAAAGTCACTCGCTCACAAGAAGAGACTCCTATGTATTTATACTAAAAAGAAACATGGAGAAAAAAAATCCATAAACCAGACTTAAATTCCTCTAGGTCTAGGCCTCAGCTTTAATTAAAAGATGAAGGCTGACTTGAAAATCCAATATTCTTCTGATCTGTGGTCCCCTTATGGGCTTCTCCCACGTCCTTTTTGCTAAAGGACTAATACAGGGTCTTTTCATAGATAAGTTTTCATACCTGTCTTTACCTGCAACATTCATCACCTTCCACACAACCAGGACTGAAGCTACCATAGGTGAGACTGTGCTTACTACAAAATAACCAAAATTCAATACTGTCAAACTGTGTCTCAAAGAGGGGAAATACTATTCCAGAATGCTAAGGGAAAAAAAAACCAAAGGAAATACTTCATTGCCCATTTTTCGTTTCTGGCCTTATGTGAGAATCGAGTAACACCACTCTCTATTAGCAGGGGAAAAAGTGAGCTACGATTGTCAGGAGAAGCCATATCCTTCTTCAACTCTGCACTCTGCCAAGCAATGCCTAATGGACTTAAGAGATAATCCAATGCTTGTCCATCTACTCGTAGGAAAAATATTGTGTTTGCTACTGACGCTGGACTAGGACATGATGATGTTTAAGTTATTCACAAGATGCTTATGGTTTTAAGAGTCCTTTTTCATATATGTTTTGGTACACCACTCTGCAAAGACTAAGGATATGCAAGAGAACTGCCCTGGCGAACTAAATTTCAGCTTTGAAAATGTTATTTCTTTGCAGAGTAAGAGATGATATGGAAAATGCCTGAAAATTAATGGTCTTTCTTGGATGCAGTTAGCAGGTTTGGGTTAACACTGATGGCGGTTTCAGTTTGGTGTAGTTGTCAGGAAAAAAACGGTGAAAATTCGAGGATACAAGGAAAAGGGCTTCTTTGCTATTGTCTTTTATTTTCTTGCTGGTCCAAAGGGATTTCCCTGAAACTAAAGCAAGCCAATTTCAAATATTTCCACATTTCCATCTATCCAATGGCTACGTTTCTTTAACTTTTACTGTTCACTTCCAGCTATCAGTAGCTTCAAGTTTTACTATGCAGACATTTTCAAGATCTTGCATCTACATCATGAATATCTCACCTTCATATATATTAAAATATTGGGTGGAGGGTTTGTCTAACACCCTCATGAACTTTCAGACTTTGTTTTCTCTATAGGCTTTCCCCACTCAAAAATGTCATCTGTACAAATTTGCAAGCCTTCTTGTCTTTGCACATCTTCATCTTTTTCATGTAAAAAGCACTCAGAATATCCGCCATGCCCTGTGCATGCAGGTAAGAGCATTTAGCAGAAGAGCACTACAAAAGTTTTTCAAACTATAAAATCCATAGCAAACAAGACTAAGTAAAATCCAATATTTGGGTTGCCCAATGGTAATACCTGCATGCTAGTTGAATTTCTAACACTATCACAGGAAAACAGTTAAAAATCAATTACCACAAGAGTATTTTTTCTTGTAACACTAAACAAAGAATTTTATTTAAATAAGAAAAAGGGAAAGTTTCCATATCCCTAAAGCTACTATGCTTCACAAATGCACACTCTCTTGCCCTTCTTCTGCACAGACTCTTTTCTCAGCTCAGCAATAAAACAGATTTCAGTGAATATTACTCCTGCTTGGAAGAAATACCCTTATGGATATTGGATCTATGCATACAGAAACATGGCACATCAGAAGGAGTCAAAGTCCTGACTGCACTCTAGAGCTTGCCTTGTGCTCCCCAATGACTGCCTAGACACTCTCCCCATATTTACTGTGTAATCCAACAAAACCTCAGATACAAAGAAATTGCACATGGAGCTGGAGCGATCTGCTGCTCAATGCAAAGAATGACTATGCACCAAATACTGTCACCATGGCACTGGTGACTGGCCAGTATTATTTCCACATATATATGATCAGAGCACGTCATCAGACAATTCAACTGCTTGAGTCCATGTGTGCAGATATCTATATATCTAGATATATACATATACATACACACAACACAAAGGTAATTTGGACATTGCACAGCTGTAATGAGGGCTGGACCTGCACCCAGGGAACACCATTCCAGTCCCTCGCCAGGCACCCACCCACACACTCCTCTCCCCTGCTAACAGAACTGGACTTGTCCAACCCATAGGACATTTCTGAGCAAGGTGTTAAAGGAGC